>NC_091377.1:16678486-16723486 GCF_038502225.1 Cherax quadricarinatus | reverse complement strand
GTTACTGATACTACTACTACTGTTACTGATACTACTGTTACTGATACTACTACTACTGTTACTGATACTACTGTTACTGATACTACTGTTACTGATACTACTATTGTTACTGATACTACTACTACTGTTGCTGATACTACTACTACTGTTACTGATACTGCTACTATTGTTACTGATACTGCTACTATTGTTACTACTACTACTATTGTTACTGATACTACTATTGTTACTGATACTACTACTGTTACTGATACTACTACTACTGTTACTGATACTACTGTTACTGATACTACTATTGTTACTGATACTACTACTACTGTTGCTGATACTACTATTGTTACTGATACTACTATTGTTACTGATACTACTATTGTTACTGATACTACTATTGTTACTGATACTACTACTGTTACTGATACTACTACTACTGTTACTGATACTACTGTTACTGATACTACTGTTACTGATACTACTATTGTTACTGATACTACTACTACTGTTGCTGATACTACTACTACTGTTACTGATACTGCTATTGTTACTGATACTGCTACTATTGTTACTACTACTACTGTTACTGATACTACTATTGTTACTGATACTACTACTATTGTTACTGATACTACTATTGTTACTGATACTACTACTATTGTTACTGTTACTGATACTACTATTGTTACTGATACTACTACTATTGTTACTGATACTACTATTGTTACTGATACTACTACTATTGTTGCTGATACTACTATTGTTACTGATACTACTATTGTTGCTGATACTACTATTGTTGCTGATACTACTATTGTTGCTGATACTACTATTGTTACTGATACTACTACTATTGTTGCTGATACTACTACTATTGTTGCTGATACTACTATTGTTACTGCTACTGCTACTATTGTTGCTGATACTACTATTGTTACTGATACTGCTACTATTGTTGCTGATACTACTATTGTTGCTGATACTACTACTATTGTTGCTGATACTACTACTATTGTTGCTGATACTACTATTGTTACTGATACTGCTACTATTGTTGCTGATACTATTGTTACTGATACTGCTACTATTGTTGCTGATACTACTGTTACTGATACTGCTACTATTGTTGCTGATACTACTATTGTTGCTGATACTACTATTGTTGCTGATACTACTATTGTTACTGATACTGCTACTATTGTTACTGATACTACTATTGTTACTGATACTGCTACTATTGTTGCTGATACTACTACTATTGTTGCTGATACTACTACTATTGTTGCTGATACTACTATTGTTACTGATACTGCTACTGTTACTGATACTACTATTGTTGCTGATACTACTACTATTGTTGCTGATACTACTACTATTGTTGCTGATACTACTACTATTGTTGCTGATACTACTATTGTTGCTGATACTGCTACTATTGTTACTGATACTACTATTGTTGCTGATACTACTATTGTTACTGATACTACTACTATTGTTACTGATACTACTACTATTGTTGCTGATACTGCTACTATTGTTACTGGTACTACTATTGTTACTGATACTACTACTATTGTTACTGATACTACTACTATTGTTACTGATACTACTCTTGTTGCTGATACTACTACTATTGTTACTGATACTACTATTGTTACTGATACTACTACTATTGTTGCTGGTACTACTCTTGTTGCTGATACTACTATTGTTGCTGGTACTACTCTTGTTACTGATACTACTAGTGTTGCTGATACTACTAGTGTTGCTGATACTACTACTAGTGTTGCTGATACTAATACTAGTGTTGCTGATACTACTACCAGTGTTGCTGATACTATTACCAGTGTTGCTAATACTACTACCAGTGTTGCTGATACTACTAGTGTTGCTGATGCTATTACTAGTGTTGCTGATACTATAACTAGTGTTGCTGATACTACTAGTGTTGCTGATACTACTACTAGTGTTGCTGATACTACTACTAGTGTTGCTGAGACTACTAGTGTTGCTGATACTACTAGTGTTGCTGAGACTACTACTAGTGTTGCTGAGACTACTACTAGTGTTGCTGACACTACTAGTGTTACTGATACTACTAGTGTTGCTGATACCACTACTAGTGTTGCTGATACTACTAGTGTTACTGATACTACTAGTGTTGCTGATACTACTAGTGTTACTGATACTACTAGTGTTGCTGATACTACTACTAGTGTTGATAAATTAGACATGTGCAACTCTTGGGTATCTTTATTGAGGAAACGTATCGCCACACAGTGGCTTCATCAGTCCATACAAAGGAGAATCTTGAAGATCAAGAGGAGAATGAGGTAATCGGTCCCTCAACCTTGAGTCGATGTGGTCAGTCCATCAATCTTGAATAGAATACGGCGTATGTGCGGAGAAGGAGCTTATAAACCGTAGGCAGGAAGGTGCAGCAGTTGTAGATGGTGTCACATTTGTTCAGTGTGGAAGTAGGTCGTGCCCAAGGGTTAGGCAAGCGAAGAATTTCCAAGTATTAAGATCCCACAAAGATATACCAACAATATAAACCTACTAGAGAAATTAGAGATACTTTAAGAAATTATCAAGCAGAATGTAGAAGACATCTTCAAACAAGACAACCACCAGCAGCTACATTGCACCGATTAAGGCAAGAATTAATTAACATGATTAGTCAACACAAACGAGACATATGGAAATTTTTAGTTCTTCAAGCTAATCAATATAAACGTGAACCAGCAAAATTTTGGAGTAAGATCCGACAACTTTTAGGGGGAAAGCACAAGGTTCCTAACTACTTAGTTCATACCTTCACTGATGAAGATGATGAAGATGTTGAAATTAAACTTGACGATCCACAGGACCAGGCTAATTTGATGGGTGAAGTATGGGAGAAAATTCTCTCTCATAATAACAGTCGTCAATTTAATAATAATCATTATCAGTTAGTAAATGAATGGAGAGATGAGAACTTGGATGATCTACAACCACTACCTACCATCGATACTTCAACTCTTGAAGATACCCACCCGCTTACTAGACCTATTACATTACTAGAGATAAGTCAGGTTATTGGAAGAATGAGAAATAGAGCCCCTGGCCTCTCTGGAATAACAATGAAACAAATAAAGTACCTACCTAGAAATTGCAAACAGTCCTTGGTAAATATCTTTAATGCCATCTTGGCCTCAGGATATTTTCCAGTTGTTTTTAAGACTGCTAGGATGATCTTTCTTGCTAAGCCCAATAAAGACATTCACCAACCTGGGAACTATAGACCTATATCTTTACTTGAAGTCACTGGAAAAGTTCTTGAGAAAGTCATTTCCAACAGATTGAATTACTATATGGAGTTTAATCACTTGTTTACTGAAAAACAATTTGGCTTTAGAACACATAGAGGTACCAACCATGCAATAAACGTTATTTTTGACACTGTAGCAAGTCTAAAACAGCAGGGCAATCTTGCCTTAATTGCCACCAGAGATGTTCATAAAGCTTTTGATAGCTTATGGCATGATGGCCTTATATACAAACTCATTGACCTACCAGACCATAACTGGACTTTTCTCAGAGTAATTTATAATTTCTTAACTCAAAGAAAAATCATTCCCACCTTTCATGGCAAGTCGACAGAACCTTTTATACCGACGGCTGGTGTCCCACAAGGTTCTTGTCTCAGTCCACTTCTGTTCAACATTTATGTGAATGACCTTCCTCAACCAGAGTTTAATGACACAATTGTGACACAGTTTGCAGATGATGTTATTCATGTCGTCTCATCAACCCCAGTAACAGGAAAATACAAGTATGAGAGAGTCATAGAAAAAATGAATATTGAACTTCGTCGAACATCTAATTGGGAGAAGAAATGGAGAATTACGACTAATCCTGACAAGGTTCTTGTTAGCACGATAGGATGTTTTGCATCAACCATCGAAGATAAAGGGGGTATCTCCATCAGAGGTACACCTGTAGCCATTAGAAACCCTAACAAGATCTTGGGATATGAAATAGACAGGCTGCTCAACTCAACATCTCATGTAACTAAAAAGATCAACACAGCCAAAGCTGGTCTTAGCAGACTCTTTCGATTCAATCAAGCCCCTCAACATGTCAAAAAACATCTATATAAAATGATAATAAGACCTATACTCGAATACCCTTGTGTCCCAATGTCATTAACAACAAAGACCAACATGCTACGGTTACAAAGGGTCCAGAATAGAGCTCTTCGCTTTATTACCGATACCAGGAGGAGAGACAGAGTTAAAATGGCAGATTTACACACACAACAAGATATTACTGCCATAAATGTACGCCTTGATACCCTAAAAAAGAAACAACTTTATACAATGCAAGAACTATACATGCCAGATAGAGAACATCCTATACAAGTGATAAATACCACCGATTACACCATTAATACTCCACCTCATAGGACTCAAAGAATGACTCTCCCACAGAGGGTTCATCGTTTTATTCATAAAGATGATTACCCTCGACCCATGATTTTGAGCAACTTACCTGATGAAGAAGATTGGTTACAACCAGAACCCTTATATGTATATTGAAAATCATCGCCCCCAATTAGGGAGACATCTTAAATAACTTTCTAATGTAAAATTATGCTATTGACTACTGTTGGACACCACCATTAAGAAGCTATTGTCACGAAATCATAAACGGGCTAGAAAATCATTGCCTTTCTTGAAGTATAAGTATACGTTGTGCAATCGCGAAAAAAAAAAAAAAAAAAAAAAAAAAAAAAAGCAATTGCAATTTGTATAATTACTACCAATTCAGAGTCATGTAGTTATATACCTATTATATCTACGTGACTCTGATGGGTTAGTGTTATACCCCTTAAAGAATATCTTATCAATTTACATACACTTTTTAAATTGCACCAAAGTGGTTGGGCCACTTACCTTTTATATCCTCCCTCTCCCCCCCCCACCCTTTTCCAATATTTCCATCCTTACCCATCCTTCTTCCTTACCCATCTTACCAAAGCTCTGGTCATCAGATCCAGATCCCAAGAAGTTGCAGTGTCTGACAGGACTGTAGATCAATGGCTCAGGGAACCGACACGTTGATAAATTAGACACATGAGCAACTCTCGGGTATCTTTATTGAGGAAACGTTTCGCCACACAGTGGCTTCATCAGTCCATACAAAGGAGAATCTTGAAGATCAGGAGGAGAATTCGCTTGCCTAACCCTTGGGCACGACCTACTTCCACATTGAACAAATGTGACACCACCTACGACTGCTGCACCTCTCCTGCCTACGGTTTATAAGCTTCTTCTCCGCACTTATGCCGTATTCTATTCAAGATTGATGGACTGACCACATCGACTCAAGGTTGAGGGACTGATTACCTCATTCTCCTCCTGATCTTCAAGATTCTCCTTTGTATGGACTGATGAAGCCACTGTGTGGCGAAACGTTTCCTCAATAAAGATACCCGAGAGTTGCACATGTGTCTAATTTATCAACATGTCGGTTCTCTGAACCATTCATCTACTACTAGTGTTGCTGATACTACTACTAGTGTTGCTGATACTACTAGTGTTGCTGATACTACTACTAGTGTTGCTGATACTACTAGTGTTGCTGATACTACTAGTGTTGCTGATACTACTACTAGTGTTGCTGATACTACTAGTGTTGCTGATACTACTACTAGTGTTGCTGATACTACTAGTGTTGCTGATACTACTAGTGTTGCTGATACTACTACTAGTGTTGCTGATACTACTACTAGTGTTGCTGATACTACTACTGATACTACTAGTGTTGCTGATACTACTACTAGTGTTGCTGATACTACTAGTGTTGCTGATACTACTACTGATACTACTAGTGTTGCTGATACTACTACTAGTGTTGCTGATACTACTAGTGTTGCTGATACTACTAGTGTTGCTGATACTACTAGTGTTGCTGATACTACTAGTGTTGCTAGTGTTGCTGATACTACTAGTGTTGCTGATACTACTACTAGTGTTGCTGATACTACTACTGATACTACTACTAGTGTTGCTGATACTACTAGTGTTGCTGATACTACTACTAGTGTTGCTGATACTACTAGTGTTGCTGATACTACTAGTGTTGCTGATACTACTAGTGTTGCTGATACTACTACTAGTGTTGCTGATACTACTAGTGTTGCTGATACTACTAGTGTTGCTGATACTACTAGTGTTGCTGATACTACTAGTGTTGCTGATACTACTAGTGTTGCTGATACTACTACTAGTGTTGCTGATACTACTAGTGTTGCTGATACTACTAGTGTTGCTGATACTACTAGTGTTGCTGATACTACTAGTGTTGCTGATACTACTAGTGTTGCTGATACTACTACTAGTGTTGCTGATACTACTAGTGTTGCTGATACTACTAGTGTTGCTGATACTACTACTAGTGTTGCTGATACTACTAGTGTTGCTGATACTACTACTAGTGTTGCTGATACTACTAGTGTTGCTGATACTACTAGTGTTGCTGATACTACTAGTGTTGCTGATACTACTAGTGTTGCTGATACTACTAGTGTTGCTGATACTACTAGTGTTGCTGATACTACTACTAGTGTTGCTGATACTACTACTAGTGTTGCTGATACTACTACTAGTGTTGCTGATACTACTACTAGTGTTGCTGATACTACTAGTGTTGCTGATACTACTAGTGTTGCTGATACTACTACTAGTGTTACTGATACTACTAGTGTTGCTGATACTACTAGTGTTGCTGATACTACTAGTGTTGCTGATACTACTACTAGTGTTGCTGATGCTACTACTAGTGTTACTGATACTACTAGTGTTGCTGATACTACTAGTGTTGCTGATACTACTACTAGTGTTGCTGATACTACTACTAGTGTTGCTGATACTACTACTAGTGTTGCTGATACTACTAGTGTTGCTGATACTACTAGTGTTGCTGATACTACTAGTGTTGCTGATACTACTACTAGTGTTGCTGATACTACTAGTGTTGCTGATACTACTAGTGTTGCTGATACTACTAGTGTTGCTGATACTACTACTAGTGTTGCTGATACTACTAGTGTTGCTGATACTACTACTAGTGTTGCTGATACTACTACTAGTGTTGCTGATACTACTACTAGTGTTGCTGATACTACTACTAGTGTTGCTGATACTACTAGTGTTGCTGATACTACTACTAGTGTTGCTGATGCTACTACTAGTGTTGCTGATACTACTACTAGTGTTGCTGATACTACTAGTGTTGCTGATACTACTACTAGTGTTGCTGATACTACTAGTGTTGCTGATACTACTACTAGTGTTGCTGATACTACTAGTGTTGCTGATACTACTACTAGTGTTGCTGATACTACTAGTGTTGCTGATACTACTACTAGTGTTGCTGATACTACTAGTGTTGCTGATACTACTAGTGTTGCTGATACTACTAGTGTTGCTGATACTACTAGTGTTGCTGATACTACTACTAGTGTTGCTGATACTACTACTAGTGTTGCTGATACTACTACTAGTGTTGCTGATACTACTACTAGTGTTGCTGATACTACTAGTGTTGCTGATACTACTAGTGTTGCTGATACTACTACTAGTGTTGCTGATACTACTAGTGTTGCTGATACTACTACTAGTGTTGCTGATACTACTAGTGTTGCTGATACTACTAGTGTTGCTGATACTACTAGTGTTGCTGATACTACTACTAGTGTTGCTGATACTACTAGTGTTGCTGATACTACTACTAGTGTTGCTGATACTACTAGTGTTGCTGATACTACTACTAGTGTTGCTGATACTACTAGTGTTGCTGATACTACTACTAGTGTTGCTGATACTACTAGTGTTGCTGATACTACTACTAGTGTTGCTGATACTACTAGTGTTGCTGATACTACTAGTGTTGCTGATACTACTAGTGTTGCTGATACTACTACTAGTGTTGCTAGTGTTGCTGATACTACTAGTGTTGCTGATACTACTACTAGTGTTGCTGATACTACTAGTGTTGCTGATACTACTACTAGTGTTGCTGATACTACTAGTGTTGCTGATACTACTACTAGTGTTGCTGATACTACTACTAGTGTTGCTGATACTACTACTAGTGTTGCTGATACTACTAGTGTTGCTGATACTACTAGTGTTGCTGATACTACTACTGTTACTGATACTACTATTATTGTTGCTGATACTACTACTAGTGTTGCTGATACTACTATTATTGTTGCTGATGCTACTACTAGTGTTGCTGATACTACTAGTGTTGCTGATACTACTACTAGTGTTGCTGATACTACTACTAGTGTTGCTGATACTACTACTAGTGTTGCTGATACTACTAGTGTTGCTAGTGTTGCTGATACTACTACTGATACTACTACTAGTGTTGCTGATACTACTACTAGTGTTGCTGATACTACTACTAGTGTTGCTGATACTACTACTAGTGTTGCTGATACTACTACTATTGTTGCTGATACTACTATTGTTGCTGATACTACTATTATTGTTGCTGATACTACTACTAGTGTTGCTGATACTACTAGTGTTGCTGATACTACTAGTGTTGCTGATGCTACTACTAGTGTTACTGATACTACTAGTGTTGCTGATACTACTACTGTTACTGATACTACTATTGTTGCTGATACTACTATTATTGTTGCTGATACTACTACTAGTGTTGCTGATACTACTACTAGTGTTGCTGATACTACTAGTGTTGCTGATACTACTACTAGTGTTGCTGATGCTACTACTAGTGTTACTGATACTACTACTAGTGTTGCTGATACTACTACTAGTGTTGCTGATGCTACTACTAGTGTTACTGATACTACTAGTGTTGCTGATACTACTAATAGTGTTGCTGATACTACTACTAGTGTTGCTGATACTACTAATAGTGTTGCTGATACTACTACTAGTGTTGCTGATGCTACTAGTGTTGCTGATACTAGTGTTGCTGATACTACTACTAGTGTTGCTGATACTACTAATGTTGCTGATACTACTAATAGTGTTGCTGATACTACTACTAGTGTTGCTGATACTACTAATGTTGCTGATACTACTAATGTTGCTGATACTACTAATGTTGCTGATACTACTAATGTTGCTGATACTACTCGTGTTGCTGATACTACTACTAGTGTTGCTGATACTACTACTAGTGTTGCTGATACTACTACTAGTGTTGCTGATACTACTACTAGTGTTGCTGATACTACTACTAGTGTTGCTGATACTACTAATGTTGCTGATACTACTCGTGTTGCTGATACTACTACTAGTGTTGCTGATACTACTACTAGTGTTGCTGATACTACTACTAGTGTTGCTGATACTACTACTAGTGTTGCTGATACTACTACTAGTGTTGCTGATACTACTACTAGTGTTGCTGATACTACTAGTGTTGCTGATACTACTACTAGTGTTGCTGATACTACTACTAGTGTTGCTGATACTACTACTAGTGTTGCTGATACTACTACTAGTGTTGCTGATACTACTACTAGTGTTGCTGATACTACTGCTAGTGTTGCTGATACTACTACTAGTGTTGCTGATACTACTACTAGTGTTGCTGATGCTACTATTATTGTTGCTGATACTACTATTGTTACTGATACTACTGTTACTGATACTACTACTATTGTTGCTGATACTACTACTATTGTTGCTGATACTACTATTGTTACTGATACTACTATTGTTGCTGATGTTGCTGATACTACTACGTGTTGCTGATACTACTAGTGTTGCTGTGTTGCTGATACTACTAGTGTTGCTGATACTACTAGTGTTGCTGATACTACTACTATACTACTAGTGTTGCTGATACTACTACTGTTGCTGATACTACTATTATTGTTGCTGATACTACTACTAGTGTTGCTGATACTACTACTAGTGTTGCTGATACTACTACTGATACTACTCTGTGTTGCTGATACTACTACTGATACTACTATTATTGTGTTGCTGATACTACTAGTGTTGCTAGTGTTGCTGATACTACTACTAGTGTTGCTGATACTACTACTAGTGTTGCTGATACTACTACTAATGTTGCTGATACTACTACTAGTGTTGCTGATACTACTACTAATGTTGCTGATACTACTACTAATGTTGCTGATACTACTAATGTTGCTGATACTACTAATGTTGCTGATACTACTAATGTTGCTGATACTACTACTTATGTTGCTGATACTACTAGTGTTGCTGATACTACTCGTGTTGCTGATACTACTCGTGTTGCTGATACTACTCGTGTTGCTGATACTACTAGTGTTGCTGATACTACTAGTGTTGCTGATACTACTAGTGTTGCTGATACTACTAGTGTTGCTGATACTACTCGTGTTGCTGATACTACTAGTGTTACTGATACTACTAGTGTTGCTGATACTACTAGTGTTGCTGATACTACTAGTGTTGCTGATACTACTATACTACTAATGTTGCTGATACTACTAATAGTGCTGCTGATCCTACTACTCATGTTGCTGATACTACTAGTGTTGCTGATACTACTAATGTTGCTGATACTACTAATGTTGCTGATACTACTAATGTTGCTGATACTACTAATGTTGCTGATACTACTAATGTTGCTGATACTACTAATGTTGCTGATACTACTAATGTTGCTGATACTACTAATGTTGCTGATACTACTAATGTTGCTGATACTACTAATGTTGCTGATACTACTAATGTTGCTGATACTACTAATGTTGCTGATACTACTAATGTTGCTGATACTACTAATGTTGCTGATACTACTAATGTTGCTGATACTACTAATGTTGCTGATACTACTAATGTTGCTGATACTACTAATGTTGCTGATACTACTCGTGTTGCTGATACTACTACTAGTGTTGCTGATACTACTACTAGTGTTGCTGATACTACTACTAGTGTTGCTGATACTACTACTAGTGTTGCTGATACTACTAGTGTTGCTGATACTACTAATGTTGCTGATACTACTCGTGTTGCTGATATTACTAGTGTTGCTGATACTACTACTAGTGTTGCTGATACTACTACTAGTGTTGCTGATACTACTACTAGTGTTGCTGATACTACTAATGTTGCTGATACTACTCGTGTTGCTGATACTACTACTAAGTGTTGCTGATACTACTAATGTTGCTGATACTACTCGTGTTGCTGATACTACTACTAAGTGTTGCTGATACTACTAATGTTGCTGATACTACTCGTGTTGCTGATACTACTACTAAGTGTTGCTGATACTACTAATGTTGCTGATACTACTCGTGTTGCTGATACTACTACTAAGTGTTGCTGATACTACTAATGTTGCTGATACTACTCGTGTTGCTGATACTACTACTAGTGTTGCTGATACTACTACTAGTGTTGCTGATACTACTACTAGTGTTGCTGATACTACTACTAGTGTTGCTGATACTACTAATGTTGCTGATACTACTCGTGTTGCTGATACTACTAGTGTTGCTGATACTACTACTAGTGTTGCTGATACTACTACTAGTGTTGCTGATACTACTACTAGTGTTGCTGATACTACTACTAGTGTTGCTGATACTACTACTTATGTTGCTGATACTACTAGTGTTGCTGATACTACTCGTGTTGCTGATACTACTCGTGTTGCTGATACTACTAGTGTTGCTGATACTACTAGTGTTGCTGATACTACTAGTGTTGCTGATACTACTACTAATGTTGCTGATACTACTAGTGTTGCTGATACTACTAATGTTGCTGATACTACTCGTGTTGCTGATACTACTAGTGTTACTGATACTACTAGTGTTGCTGATATTACTAGTGTTGCTGATACTACTACTAGTGTTGCTGATACTACTACTAGTGTTACTGATACTACTAATGTTGCTGATACTACTAGTGTTGCTGATATTACTAGTGTTGTTGATACTACTACTAGTGTTGCTGATACTACTAATGTTGCTGATACTACTAGTGTTGCTGATACTACTAGTGTTGCTGATACTACTAGTGTTGCTGATACTACTAGTGTTGCTGATACTACTAGTGTTGCTGATACTACTAGTGTTGCTGATACTACTACTAGTGTTACTGATACTACTAGTGTTGCTGATACTACTAGTGTTGCTGATACTACTACTAGTGTTACTGATACTACTAGTGTTGCTGATACTACTAGTGTTGCTGATACTACTAGTGTTGCTGATACTACTAGTGTTGCTGATACTACTAGTGTTGCTGGTACTACTATTAGTGTTACTGATACTACTAATGTTGCTGATACTACAAGTGTTGCTGATACTACTAGTATTGCTGATACTACTAGTGTTGCTGATAATACTAGTGTTACTGATAATACTAGTGTTGCTGAGACTACTAGTGTTGCTGAGACTACTAGTGTTGCTGAGACTACTAGTGTTGCTGAGACTACTAGTGTTGCTGAGACTACTACTAGTGTTACTAATACTACTTATGTTGCTGGTACTACTAGTGTTGCTGATACTACTACTAGTGTTACTGATACTACTAGTGTTGCTGATACTACTACTAGTGTTACTAATACTAATGTTGCTGGTACTACTAGTGTTGCTGATACTACTACAAGTGTTACTGATACTACTATTGTTGCTGATACTACTACTAGTGTTGCTGATACTACTACCAGTGTTACTGATACTACTACTAGTGTTACTGATACTACTAGTGTTGCTGATACTACTACTAGTGTTGCTGATACCATTAGTGTTACTGATACTACTAGTGTTGCTGATATTACTATTATTGCTGATACTACTAGTGTTGCTGACACTACTAGTGTTACTGATACTACTAGTGTTGCTGATACTACTAGTGTTGCTGATACTACTACTAGTGTTGCTGATACTACTAGTGTTGCTGATACTACTAGTGTTACTGATACTACTATTGTTGCTGATACTACTATTGTTGCTGATACTACTGCTAGTGTTGCTGATACTACTAGTGTTGCTGATACTACTAGTGTTACTGATACTACTAGTGTTGCTGATACTACTAGTGTTACTGATACTACTATTGTTGCTGATACTACTAGTGTTACTGATACTATTGTTGCTGATACTACTACTAGTGTTGCTGATACTACTATTGTTGCTGATACTACTGCTAGTGTTACTGATACTAGTGTTACTGATACTAGTGTTGCTGATACTACTAGTGTTGCTGATACTACTACTAGTGCTGCTGATACTACTAGTGTTACTGATACCAATTGTGAGGAAAAAGGCAGTAATTTGGGAATATGGTAGTTCAGACTCCGAGGAAGTGTCACAGTGTGTCGCCGCCCGCACTGCCATCTAGCGGGCCGCTAAACCACACCACGGGCGGGATTTGAACCCGCGGTCAGTCTCTCAAAACTCCAGACCGTCCCGTTAGCTGGTCCAGTGGCTAACGCGACGGTCTGGAGTTTGAGACTCTCTGATCGCGGGTTCAAATCCCGCCCGTGGTATGGTTTGTTTGCAATCGTGTCATTACGATTTCGTGAGTCATAGCGGGCCGCTATAAAACTTCAGATATCTTCAGGTGTGAGTTTCTTCAGTTGCTGCTACTGAAAGTAATAGCCTTACCTGGTGTGGAGGGGAGTTCGGGAAATCACTTCAACTCCACTCTCCTCCTGATCAGGTAAGGTGATCTACCAAGAATAGTTTCATTTTTTTTATTTTTAACCTGGTTACTAGTAATGACACTGAAGTACGGTTGCCACCCTTTGTCTTTCTTCAGTGTTATACTCTAACTATCTTGTAACCAGTGTTTTCTTTTCATTGGCAGCTCTACTGTTGGCGTGGTCATCCACAGTGGACATTCGATATATAGGAGCTAGAACCCAGGCGACAGGATATAGTGACCCTCATCTCTTCTTTACGATCTGGAGTGAGATACTGGGAACCAGCAATGACAGGAGCTTCAACATCTCCTTAACTTCATACCACCACCGCCTACCCAGGATAACGCTCATATCTTCAGTACATCTTAAGATCTCCTAGACTTGGAAATAGGTCTCCTGTCTTAACATCTCCTAGACTTGGAAAAAGGTCTCCTGTCTTAAGATCTCCTGGACTTGGAAAAAGGTCTCCTGTCTTAAGATCTCCTGGACTTGGAAAAAGGTCTCCTGTCTTAAGATCTCCTAGACTTGGAAAAAGGTCTCCTGTCTTAAGATCTCCTGGACTTGGAAAAAGGTCTCCTGTCTTAAGATCTCCTGGACTTGGAAAAAGGTCTCCTGTCTTAAGATCTCCTGGACTTGGAAAAAGGTCTCCTGTCTTAAGATCTCCTGGACTTGGAAAAAGGTCTCCTGTCTTAAGATCTCCTGGACTTGGAAAAAGGTCTCCTGTCTTAAGATCTCCTGGACTTGGAAAAAGGTCTCCTGTCTTAAGATCTCCTGGACTTGGAAAAAGGTCTCCTGTCTTAAGATCTCCTGGAACCAACGGCGGCCAACTTTTTTTTTATGTTTAATTTTCCATACTGATCAGGGGGAAGGTGTTCCCCTGACACCGTTGTTGTTGGTGATACTGTCGTGCTGATGCTGCTACTGTTACCACTGATACATCTACTGATGATGCTGTTGCTACCGCTGATATTGCTACTATAAATATACAGAAGCAGCTTGTACTGTGAAGATATTTGGTCGAGTATTAAGGTTGATCGAGTGGTACACCTGTGACTGTTTTACACAACTTTCCTACACTCGGGGACAGGCCTGGGGACGCCTTTTTCTGTTGACTGCCTATCCAACTAGACTGTTATTGGCGGGGGGGGGGGGGGCGCTGGCACACGCACCCATCACAGTCTGGTTGATCCTGCACTTTGCAGAGACAGTGATCTAGTTCAGTTGAACACTTGTACACTTGTTCCAGCAACATGTCTGCTGGCAGCAGAATGAAGACTCTTGCACCACAAATATAACTTTACCTTTGATAAGTTCCAGGAGTTTTTCTACTCCTGAAGCCCGGCCATGGGCCAGCCTCGTCTGGTGCTTATCTTGTCAACCAGGCTGTTGCTGCTGGTGGGCCGCTGATCCACATATTTATCAGAACCCGTGGCCTGGTGGCTAAAGCTCTCGCCTCACACGGCGAGTGTCTGGGTTCGATTCCCAGCGAGGGTAGAAACATTGGGCGTGCTTCTTTAAACTGGTTGTCTATGCTCCCCATCAATAAAATGGGTACCTGGGTGTTAGTGGACTGGTGTGGGTCGCATCCTGGGACAAAACTGACCTAATTTGCCTGAAATGCTCTGCATAACAAGCGGCTTTCTATATAGTATTATGTCACTGATGTCAGCTGGGACTGATAACCTTGTACATGTACTTGTAGAAATAGATATTATATTAACCTGGTTGATCTGGCACCTGGTGAAGATGCTTATCCAGTTTCCTCTTCAAGACTTCTATACTTGTCCCACAAGTGTTTGATATTTTCTCGTAAAATACTGAATAGTCTGGGGATACGGACGCTGATATAGTGCTCCTTTATCATGCCCACTGCACCCCTGCTTTCACTGGCTTTATCATGCACTTCCTCTCTCTCTAGTGCATCCAAGACCATGTTATAATAGTGTAGCAACTGTGAAAGTCAGAGACTGGCTTGCTCTAAACCCGTACTGTCTTGGCTTGTGTAAAGGATGTGATTACATGTGATTGGCAGTTTTGCTTTTCAAGACCCATTGAAGGATTCTGTGTTACGTTATCACTATCGGTCGATAAACTTTTGGAATTGCTTAAGTGCCGCCTGTGTGGAGTGGAGCTGCATCAGTGGTTTTTAATGACTCTGGGATACTCCTGTGTCCTGGATCATTCTACACAGAAAATTCAGGGCATATGATAGTGCTTTCTAGCATGTAAGGGAGAAAGTGAAATTCTACGAGTCTGGGTCTGACGACAGACTGAACATAACAACAGTGACGTCTACGACGTCACTGTTGCAATTGGTTATGTCAGAAATTGTAGAGGTGTCGGCAGCGTTCAGTGTCTAACTCGAGAAAAACTCAGATCACTAAGCTTTATTGTGACTCCAGTGTTTCACGTACTTCACTGGTGTAAGTTCCATAACAGTTAAACAAGAGTTCGATTATGTTTTCAACCTGGATTTTGAAAAACAGTATTTGGGATTTATAATTTCATTAATGGCTCTTTGTTCCCTCTGTCTTTCCTGAACTCGACGCAACCACTACTAGTACGTTGACAACCACCACTAGTAACGTTAAGTCAAATGTCTGAGACCTGGGAGTAGCAATGTTAGATCTCATGTTCAAAACAAGAGATGCTAAGCCAATGATGACACTCGTCAGGTCACGGGTTTTCTCTAGACTGGAATATTGCTGTGTACCAGTGACCTCCTTCAAGGCAAGTGAAACTGAGCTGCAAAATGTGCAGAGAACCTTCACAGCTGGTTTCTTTCTGCCAGAATAAAGGAACTGGCATGCCCACATGTGTTAAAACACTTATGGATGCTACGGCTGGTCAAACCAAATGTTAATCAATGTATAACATTATTATTATTATAATCAAAAAGAAGCGCTAAGCCACAAGGACTATACAGCCAATGTATAACAGCTGACCTGTATTAGTGTATCAAAATAAATCCATTAGCAGTCAGTGAAAATGGTTTAACACTGACGGAGAGAGTTACAAGTTATTGTTATTATTCTTCTATAACAATGTAGGAGATTAATGGAACCGCTTCCTGTTTACCTGTAATATACTCGTAAATAATTACGCAACCTCGCCCTAGACCTGACAATGGGTATCACTAAAGTATCTCAGTACCTATGCAGTCCTTTGCATAATAATTTCAAAAGAATTACATACTGCAATAACTGTCGTAATAGTATAGAAAGCGACGTCATAATTCTGGGGCACTGGTAATTAATATATTTTCTTTAATCTTGAAATACCTTTGCAGATCCTTCACATAAGTTCATAATGTGTGCGTTGGTTGACAATAAAACAATCTCTGATGATGAGTTCCGAGAGCTTTTCTTTTGTGGTTATGAGGAATAAGTAATTTGTGTATTAATTTACTCGGGGTTTTGACCGTCAGTGCCCCCTGTCATCCCAGGATAGAACTACTGGTGTTTACCTACTAGCCAGGGTAAGCCAGTAGTGTCACTGCTCCTAACTCTACTCCCGGTAAGTAGCCTTCCAGGTTCATTATTGTATTAAGTTACCTGCTTTGCCTTACGTTTAATCTGGATATTCTTGTGTGTCTGTGTCATAACCTGTGTCCTCTGGTAACGTCTATTTTCTCAGCCAGTACGACTGGAGTCTGGTAGCTCTAATTTACGGACTACGAGGAACTGTCTTCATAGTAAGGCTGTGTTTCTTGACCACAGCTCCACCCCGATCTTAAGTTGAAGCTTCGATACGGATTTCCTGGCCGACTCTACTAGCCCCTATCTCGCCTAATTACGATACTAGCAACACACCCTGAACATTTAACTTGACCAGAGCTTCTTTCCGATCGCAGGCTAATATTATATCAGATTTTTCTCAAAATTTATATCCTTTTCTGATTATTTATTGGTTATATTTTCTTTATTCCTAAAGAAAGGAACTTCCAGAATTCAACACCTTTATGGGTTCCAATCCTCAGAGTGATAAACATAATTAAGTCTTCATGGTAGGTCAACCAGCCTTCCTGTTCTTCTACCCACAGTTACTGTGGGTACAGCCTCGTATATCACTGAAATTATCATGGTTCAAATTCCTCTCCTTCAGTTAAATATTATTGGTCCCAATTCCTCAATGAGCATAATTTTCCCTGTGCTAAAACCAATGCCAGCATCTTACAAGCTGTTGACATCAGCACATGTTGAAACTCACTACCAAACTAACAGAATTTTTACCTCTACCTCATATTTTACCATTTTTGTGACACACACACACACACACACACACACACACACACACACACACACACACACACACACACACACACACACACACACACACACTTTACTAACTATTCCAGACATAACTAGCTATCACTCAAACATATAATCTTGTGTTTAAGGATGACTGGTGTTTGGACCTACACAACTCCCTAACAAATGTAACGGTAGTTAAGACTACCTACCAACCTACCTGGAGGGTGTTCCTGTGGTCAATGCCCCCGTGACCCGGTCCATGACCAGGCCTCACGTAATGTGTGTCAAAAGTCTGGCCACTCAACAGTGTTCCTGGCCGACTAAGTTTGGGATACTTTTGACACAGTTTATTTATAGAAGCTTCGCCACAAACAGCTCGCTAGATCTAGTACTCTGGGAGGGGATGGTACTCTGGGAAGGGATGATACTCTGGGAGAAGGATGGTACTTTGGGAGTGGGAGGGGGAGGGGGATGGTAATCTGGGAGGGGGATGGTACTCTGGGAGGGGGATGGTACTCTGGGAAGGGGATGGTACTCTGGGAGGGGGATGGTACTCTGGGAGGGGGATGGTACTCTGGGATGGTACTCTGGGTGGGGGAGGGTGCTCTGGGAGGGGGATGGTACTCTGGGAGGGGGATGGTAATCTGGGAGTGGGATGGTACTCTGGGAGGGGGATGGTACTCTGGGAGGGGGATGGTAATCTGGGAGGGGGATGGTACTCTGGGAGTGGGATGGTACTCTGGGAGTGGGATGGTAATCTGGGAGGGGATGGTACTCTGGGAGTGGGATGCTACTCTGGGAGGGGGATGGTACTCTGGGTGGGGGATGGCACTCTGGGAGGGGGATGGCACTCTGGGAGTGGGATGGTAATCTGGGAGTGGGATGGAAATCAGGGAGGGGGATGGTAATCTGGGAGGGGGATGGTAATCTGGGAGGGGGGTATGGCACTCTGGGAGTGGGGGATGGTAATCTGGGAGTGGGATGGTAATCAGGGAGGGGGATGGTAATCTGGGAGGGGGATGGTAATCTGGGAGTGGGATGGTAATCTGGGAGGGGGATGGTACTCTGGGAGGGGGATGGCACTCTGGGAGTGGGATGGTAATCTGGGAGGAGGATGGTACTCTGGGAGTGGGATGGTAATCTGGGAGGGGGATGGTAATCTGGGAGGGGGATGGTAATCTGGGAGGGGGATGGTACTCTGGGCGGGGGATGGTACTCTGGGCGGGGGATGGTACTCTGGGAGTGCACCAAGAAAATACTAGTTACAATTAAATAACTTACAACAAACAACCAGTTAGCAGATGATCAAGCAGGACACCTGGTCCTAGACCAGGCAGTGAGGACAAAGAGCTACCAGTGGTATACAAGCGGTAGTTAGAGGGATACTCACCATAATACTCTCCCAGTGGTATACAAGACGTAGAGGGATACTTACCATAATACTCGCCCTCCTGCTCTTGCTTCTCCATCTCCTCCTCAATCTGCTGTGTCAGGGCCTCCAGCTTCCTCTCCGCCTCGCTCATTCCCTGTAATGATACATATATTATCAATACTGTGTGTACTCACCTACCTAATAGTGGTTGCAGGGGTCGATTCATTGCTCCTAGCCCTGCCCCTTCAAGGGTCGCTACTAGGTCCTCTCTCTCCCTGCTCCATGAGCTTTATCATACCTCGTCTTAAAGCTATGTATGGTTCCTGCCTCCACTACATCACTTGCTAGACTATTCCACTTCCTGACTACTCTATGACTGAAGAAATATTTCCTAACATCCCTTTGACTCATCTGAGTCTTCAACTTCCAAATTTGACCCCTTGTTTCTCCGTCCCCTCTCTGGAACATCCTGTCTTTGTCCACCTTGTCTATTCCACGCAGTATTTTTTGTATGTCGTTATCATGTCTCCCCTATCCCTCCTGTCCTCCAGTGTCGTCAGACTGATTTCTCTTAACCTTTCTTCGTAGAACATTCCCCTTAGCTCTGGAACTAACCTTGTCGAAAACCTTTGCACTTTCTCTAATTTCTTGACGTGCCTGACCCGGTGTGGGTTCCAAACTGGTGCTGCATACTCCAGTATGGGCCTGACGTACACGGTGTACAGTGTCTTGAACGATTCCTTACTAAGGTATCGGAACGCTATTCTCAGGTTTGCCAGGCGCCCATATGCTGCAGCAGTTACCTGGTTGATGTGTGCTTCCGGAGACGTGCTCGGTGTTATACTCACCCCAAGATCTTTCTTCTTGAGCAGGTTTGAAGTCTTTGGCCTTTGAAATCCTGCCTGATCCTCATCTGATTTAATTCTCCTCATTAACTTCACATCTGCAAACAGGGACACTTTTGAGTCTATCCTTCCATCGTGTCATTCACATACACTAAATATAGCACTGGTCGTAGGACCGACCCCTGTGGGACCTCGCTCGTCACAGGTGCCCACTGTGATACCTCATCACGTACTATGACTCGTTACCTCCATTCATTCATTAGAGATTTGCCGGTACTTCCGGCCCGGGTCTTCTCCAGATGGTGACCCGGCGGTTGTTGCCTCCCTGTCAGGTAGTCTCTGATCCACTGCAGTGCCCTTCCTGTTATACGAGCCTGATGCTCTAGCTTCTGCACTAATCTCTTGTGAGGAACTATGTCGAAGGCCTTCTTGCAGTCCAAGAAAATGTAATCAACCCACCCCTCTCTCTCGTATCTTACTTCTGTTACTTTATCATAAAACCCCAGAAGGTTTGTGACACAGCATTTGCCTTCCATGAATCCGTGCTGGTTGTCGTTTATACGTTTGTTCCATTCCAGGTGCTCCACTACTCCCCTCCTGATAATCTTCTCCATGACTTTGCATACTGTATGCCAGTGACACTGGTCTATTCTTTAGTGCCTCTTTTCTGTCTCCCTTTTTAAAAATGGGAACTACATTTGCCGTCTTCCATACTTCAAGTAGTTGCCCAGTTTCAAGGGATGTGTTGAAGATTGTGGTTAGTGGCACACACAGCATTTCTGCTCCCTTTCTAAGGACCCATAAGGAGATGTCCGGTCCCACTGCCTTTGAGGTATCTAGGTCACTTAGCAGCTTCACCACCACCTCAGTTTTGTGTATGTCATCCAACACTTGTTGGTATATTCCTTGTTGGTGTCCCCTCTGTTCTGTCTTCCCAGAGTCCTTCCTCTCTCCACTGTAAATACTTCCATAAATCTCGTGTACTCAGCTAATTGTGCTTGCAGGGGTCGAGACTCAACTCCTGGCCCTGCCTCTTCACTGACACCTACAGCATCGTGTGTGTGTTCACCTAATTGTGGTTGCAGGGGTCGAGACTCAACTCCTGGCCCTGCCTCTTCACTGACACCTACAGCATCGTGTGTGTGTTCACCTAACTGTGGTTGCGGGGATCGTGTCATAGCCCCTGCCCCTTCACTGGTCGCTACTAGGCCCACTCCTTGCACCCTGAGCTTTATCATACTTCTCCTTAAAGGTATGTATGGCTCCTGCCTCCACCACCTCCCTTTCCTGATAACATTCCTGCGACTCATACGAGTCTAACTTCCAACTGTGACCTGTGTTGCTGTGTCCCATGTCTGAAACATCCTGTCCCTGTCCACCTTGTCGATTCCCCTCAGTATTTTATATGTTATGTCCCCCCTGTTCCTACTGTCCTCCAGTTTCGTCAGGTCGAGTTCCCTTAACCTCTCCTCGTAGGACATGCCCCTTAACTCCGGGACTAGCCTTGTTGCAAACCTTTGCACTTTCTCTAATTTCCTGACGTGCTTGGCCTGGAGTGGGTTCCAAATTGGTGCTGCAAATTCCAGTATGAGCCTGATGTACACAGTGTACAGAGTCCTGAACGACTCCTTACTGAGATGTCAGAATGCTAGTCTTAGATTTGCTAGGCCTGTAACCTGTCCAAATCCCTTTGTAGTCCTGCCTGGTCCTCCTCCGACTGAATTCTTATTAACTTGACATCGTCTGCAAACAGACACACTTCTGAGTCTACTCCTTCCATCATGTCATTCACATATACCACAAACAGCATTAGCCCTATGACCGACCTCTGTGGAATCCCGCTCATCACAGTCGCCCACTCTGACACCTCGCCACATACTATGACTCGCTGATACGTTCCTGTCAGGTATTCTCTGATCCATTGCACTGCCCTCCTTGTTATACCTGCCTGGTCCTCCAGCTTTTGCACTAATCTCTTGTGTGGAACTGTGTCACAAGCCTTCTTACAGTCCAAGAAAATGTAATCTACCCATCCTTCTCTCTCTTGTATTACTGCTGTCAGTTTGTCATAGAACACAGGATTTCCCATCCCTGAATCCATGCTGGTTGTTGTTAAGCACGTTCCTGTCTAGGTGCTCCACTATTCTTCTCCTGATAATCTTGCATACTATGCATGTCAGTGATACTGATCTGTAGTTTAGTGCTGCATGTCTGTCTCCTTTTTTAAAAATTGGGAGTGCCTCTGCTCCCTCTCTTAGGACCCATGGAGAGATGTTATCCAGTCTCATCGCCTTTGAGGTATCTAGTTCACTTAGGCTCCTCACCTCTTCCTCGGCTGTATATACTGTGTTTAGCATTTGGTGGTGTACCCCACCCGTGGGTGTTTCAGGAGTCCTTTCTGTCTCCACTGTGAATACTTTAAATCTCGTGAACTCCTCACACTTCTCAGTCATTTCTAGTGATGCCTCCTCCTTTCCTGAGCCTGATTACCTGGTCCTTGACTGTTGTTTTCCTCCTGATATGACTGTACAACAGCTTTGGATTGGACTCAGCTTTCGCTGCTGTCATTTTTTATTTGTCGCTGAGCCTCCCTCCTTACCTGTCTATATTCATTTCTGGCTCTTCGACTACTCTCCTTATTCTCCTGGGACCTTTGCCTCCGATATTCTTCCATTCTTTAGCACATCGTTTTGGCCTCTACACCTTTGGGTGAACAAAAGGCTTATTCTGGCCTTCTCATTATTTCTGAACATCAAAATGGTATACAATACCGACAGGTTGGTAGGTAAGACACATAGGCAACAGTTAGGCAACTTTATTCCGAAACGTTTCGCCTACACAGTAGGCTTCTTCAGTCGAATACAGAAAGTAGGCAGGAGCAGTAGAGATGTGAAGACGATGTAATCAGTCCATCACCCTTCTACGACTTCAAGGGTGATGGACTGATTACATCGTCTTCACATCTCTACTGCTCCTGCCTACTTTCTGTATTCGACTGAAGAAGCCTACTGTGTAGGTGAAACGTTTCGGAATAAAGTTGCCTAACTGTTGCCTATGTGTCTTGCCTACCAACTCATTATTTCTGTTGACCTTGGGTACAAACCTCTCCTCTGCTGCTTTGCATATTGTCACATACTCCAACCTCATGCAAGAAGTTCCTCTCTTGAAGTTTGGCTTCCTCCACTCTGCCCTTCCTGCTTCCCTCTCTACTATTAACTATGTATTCGAAGCTCAGAATCGCGTGATCACTAGCTCAGAGGGGTCTTCATATGTGATGTCCTCAATATCTGCACTACTTAAGGTGAATACTAGGTTCAGTCTTGCTGGCTCATCCTCACTCTCTCTCTCTCTCCCTCTCTAGTAGTGTCCCTAATGTACTGATCCATGAGGTTTTCCAGTACCACCTCCATCATCTTTGCCTTTCATGTTTCTGGGCCCCCATGTGGCTTCAGGTTTTCCCAGTCAATTTCTTTGTGCTTGAAGTCACCCACAACCAGTAGCTTTGCTCTGCCCATATGGGCCCTTCTGGCCACTTCAGCTAGTGTCAACCATTGCTCTGATACTCTCATCATACTCTTGTCTTGGTTTCCTGCTATTTTGTGGTGAGTTATACATCAATGCAATTACTACCTTGGGACCTCCAGACTGAAGTGTTCCAATTATGCAGTCTCTTGCTTCTCATAGCCATCCTATTGACTGGTCTTCTGCTAAAACTGTCTTCCCTACTTCCAACTCGAACAGTCGCCGTTTAGTTGAATCCTCTCTTATACACAACTTTCCTTGTATGAACCTTAGCCCTGGCTTCGTCTCTGTAGATGCCTTCCTCTCCCACTACATTGTAAAATGCTCCAAACTTCAGAACACCCGTGACTTAACCTGAATCCTCCTTTTTTCTTCTTCTCCTTCTTCTTCTTCTTCTTCTTTTTCTTCTTCCTCTTCCCCTTTCCTCTCTCCTTTTCTCCTCTGGGTTGTCTTTCTCTCTCCTGTCTCGTGTTTCTGTTCCTTCTTCATTTATTTTATTTCACCACTTCCCCTTTCACGCACCTCGGTGCGCTTGCTCTCCCTCTGTGGGTTTCTAGCTCTCTTGCAGTGCTCCCCTTCCTTTGTATTTGACTGGCTCGTCTTCCTTATTTCCCACTTCTACCACTACCACTACTACTACCTCTTCTTCTTCTACTACAACTACTGATGAAATTAAGACACATGTGCGGCGTCTGGTTGTCTTTGTTGTGGACGTTTCGCCATCCAGTGGCTGGCTGGATGGCAAAACGTCTACGGTGGGGATGCCCGGGTGTTGTGCATGTGTCATTTCATCCTGTCGGTATTATATACAATTCTTGTACTACTACTACTACTACCTCCACCTCTTCCTGCCTATATATAGCCGTCCTGCTCCACCTCTGTTAGTGTGACTTTGTCAATGGTCCAAGTCGGACCGAAACGTCGTCGTAAGCTTCTCTCTTTTATGTGCGGGTTATTTGTGTATCTTGCTTCTCATCCGTCTCCTCTGTCCAGCTCCTCAAAATCCCATTGGTTTTTGATAACCAGTGCCGCTCCACCCCCTCCGTTCCCACTCTTTCCTCAAGATTTGATATCCAGTTGGAAAGATGGCATCTGTTATCATTCCTGTGAGCTTGGTTTCTGTGAGAGCTATGATGTCTGGTGATGCCTCTGATTCTTTTGTGCCACTCCTCTCACTTATTCTTTATTCCATCAGTGTTGGTGTGCCATACCTCCATTTTCCTCTCCAACACTGTATTCTGGAGGTTTGTGGGGGTTGGGGGAGTGGGGGACCTGGCAGGGTGCTGTGGAATTCTACTGCATAATGTGGGGTGGGGGTTGAGTGTGTGGATTGTGGTTTGTATTGGAATAGCGTGTTTGGCTGTGGGGTTCTGAGGGTGGTTGTGTGTTTGTGCTTGTTGCTTTGCCCAGCTCTGGTTGCCCTCTGCTAACTCTTTTGATGCTTTCAATCTGTTTTTCTTTCTGCTGTCTTTCATTTTGTGTCCTCCCTTCGGTCTCCTGAAGCTCATGAATAAAGACTGACCTCTCCCTCTCCTCCTCCCATTGCCTTTCCCTGTGTCTCTGGATCCTGTTTGTACATAGCCACTGCCTCCCTTATTTCCTGTAACTGTGTGTGTGTGGGGGGGGGCACTGATTTGTTTGCGGATGGAGGGTCTGTACTTAGCTCCTGGCCACCTCCATTAACATCAATGGCTACTGGCCTTTAGGGCTGTATCATATCTACTCTTGAAGTTGTGGACTAAGTTTGCCTCAACCTCTGCCTCATCCAATTCATTTCACTTTTAAACCACTTTTTAGACTAACGCAGCACCATCTTTCATCCATATGACTCATCTGTGTCTTCAGCTTCCATCTGTGTTCCCTTGATTCTGGTTCTCTTAACTGAAACAGTCTGCCCCTATCAACACTTATCTATTCCTCTCAAGATTTTGTCAATACTGTAGCAATTATTTCCTCTCCCTTTGTCCCTCTCTCCTCTTAGGTCGTCAGGCTCAGTTTTTTCTACCTCTCCTCATAGCCTGGTTGCAAACTTTTGCGCCTTTTACACTTTCTTCAGGTAAACACCTGAGAGAAAATGGGTGGGCTCCATGCTGGGGCCACGTATTCAATGACTGACCTAACATATGTGGTGTATAAGATTCTGATTATTTTTCAAATTCCTGAATGCTATTCTGAGGTTCGGTAATCTTGCCTTTTCTGCTGCCGTCATATGGTTATTATGAAATTCTGGCAATACAAAAAGTGTTATATTCACTCCCAGGTCCTATCCACTCCATGATGTTCGCACACACACCGCCCATGCTGCCCTCTTTCTCCAGTCTGCGCTCTCCTCCAAAATGCATAACCTTGCATTTGCTTTTGTTGAACTCTGGAAATCACTTGTTTGATCACATCTTCAGTCTGGTGAGTTCTCACTGTCCTCTTATTCTCATTAATTTTACATCGTCAGCAAACAATAACAAGTAACCCTCAATACTTTCTGGTAGATAGTTACATTAGGAGCAGTAGTGGTTCTGATTACTGCGGAACCCCACTCGTTACTCTCTCCCATTTGATGTATCATCTTTGTTATTCTGGTACTCCTTAACCCACTAAATCATTCTGCATTTTAGCCCTGTTTGTTCTTTTAATTTCTTGACTAACCTCTGATGTGGTATTGTATCAAATACTTTTCTACTGTCCAAGAAACTGTTGTCCTACCAACCCTGTTTTTATTATTTTATTACTATGACTGTCGCAGAATTCCAGAAAATTCGTAAGACATTCTCTATCCCTAAATTTATGATAATTTTCCCATAAAAAATCTTTTTCGAAGTGTCCCAATATTCTTTTCCTTAATATCTTCTCCTTTGCTTCTTGGCACTTTGATTCTGTTACCTCCATTTCCTGTACAATTTTTCCTTCAGTTACTTTCCCATTCCTCTTTGCTCAGAAAACTTGTGTTATCAGAGTTTCCCGTTTTATAGTAACATTTTCCTCCCTGACGCAAACTAGTTCCTTGAGAAGGTGAACTCATCAGTGCTCCAGGTATGTATCATAACATTAAAACACATAACACATAACATGAAAACTTAAAGAGCTCTCCTTTTATACCTGGAGTTTACCTGGAGAGAGTTCCGGGGGTCAATGCCCCCGCGGCCCGGTCTGTGACCAGGCCTCCTGGTGGATCAGAGCCTGATCAACCAGGCTGTTACTGCTGGCTGCACGCAAACCAACGTACGAGCCACAGCCCGGCTGGTCAGATACCGACTTTAGGTGCTTGTCCAGTGCCAGCTTGAAGACAGCCAGGGGTCTGTTGGTAATCCTCCTTATGTATGCTGAGAGGCAGTTGAACAGTCTCGGGGGCCCTGACACTTATTGTATGGTCTCTTAACGTGCTAGTGACACCCCTGCTTTTCATTGGGGGGATGTTGCATCGTCTGCCAAGTCTTTTGCTTTCGTTGAGTGATTTTTGTGTGCAAGTTCGGTACTAGTCCCTCTAGGATTTTCCAGGTGTATATAATCATGGATCTCTCCCGCCTGCGTTCCAGGGAATACAGGTTCAGGAACTTCAAGCGCTCCCAGTAATTGAGGTGTTTTATCTCAGTTATGAGCGCCGTGAAGGTTCTCTGTACATTTTCTAGGTCAGCAATTTCACCTGCCTTGAAAGGTGCTGTTAATGTACAGCAATATTCCAGCCTAGATAGGGAAAAAAATGGACATCAAATATTCACTTTCTGATGCACATAAAGAAAAATTGGCCAGGAAATGGAAAACTCTGAGTTTAAACTGAATGTATCATATAACGTCCAGGAAAGACACAAGGTACATAAGAACATAAGAAAGGAGGAACACTGCAGGAGGCCTGTTGGCCCATACTAGGCAGGTCCTTTACAATTCATCCCACTAACAAAACATTTGCCCAACCCAATTTTCAATGCTACCCAAGAAATAAGCTCTGATGTGCAAGTCCCACTCAAATCCAACCCCTCCCACTCATGTACTTATCCAACCTAAATTTGAAACTACCCAAAGTCCCAGCCTCAATAACCCAACTAGGTAGACTGTTCCATTGGACATACGAAAGTATTGGTTTGGAAATAGGGTAGTAGATGAGTGGAACAGTCTACCTAGTTGGGTTATTGAGGCTGGGACTTTGGGTAGTTTCAAATTTAGGTTGGATAAGTACATGAGTGGGAGGGGTTGGATTTGAGTGGGACTTTCACATCAGAGCTTATTTCTTGGGTGGCATTGAAAATTGGGTTGGGCAAATGTTTTGTTAGTGGGATGAATTGTAAAGGACCTGCCTAGTATGGGCCAACAGGCCTCCTGCAGTGTTCCTCCTTTCTTATGTTCTTATTCATCAACTACCCTATTTCCAAACCAATACTTTCCTACATCGTTATTGGGCCGTGCGGACGTGCTGCGCAGTAGCTCCTGATTGAGTTGGCTTTTGCGCAGCGTTGACGTGTACTTAGCTCTGTGAAGACCTGTTTGCGCACTCTCTACGAATTGAAGCAAGATGCCCTCCAACGAGCAACTTTACCAACAGCTTAAGGAAGAATTGAGGATGGTGAAGATAGAGATTCGGCGACTGACTGAGGAAAACAAGAAGATTCGTAGTAGTCCTCCTGTTTTGAGTCCTCAGGTCAAGAAGGGAAACTGGTCAGTGGCTGGACAGCAGGGAACGAAGTTGACGATCAAGAAGACGAATGGAAAGGTAGAAATGATGAAGAAGAAAGAGACTGCCGTGGAAACTGTTGTGGAAACATCTAATACATTCTCAGTGCTACCCGACGAATGTGAGTCGACTACTGGGAACATCACGACGAACGACACCAAGGAAGGTAAGAATAGTTGTTGTTGTTGTTGGAGATAGCCAAGTTAGGTATATGGATAGGGCATTCTGCTTGAAGGACAGGAGTAGGAGACAGAGTTTGCTTTCCTGGGGCTGGGATGGAGGATATTGTTAGCCGTCTGGATGACATCATGAGAGGTAATGGGAGCAATCCTATTATCTGTCTCAGTGCTGGAGGCAACGATGTTGGCAGACGTAGGAGTGAAGACTTGATTAGCAGGTATAGGTCAGCAATAGAAATAATTAGGAGTAAGGGTGGGAACCCTGTCATATGTGGTATTTTGCCAAGGAGAGGAGTTGGAAATGAATGGTTGTCCAGGGCAATTGGTGTCAATTGCTGGCTGGACAAATACTGTAAGGAAAATGCGGTAACATTCATTGACAACTGGGACCTCTTCTATGGCAGAAGTGACATGTATGCCAGGGATGGGGTTCACTTATCTAGGTCTGGGGTGGTAGCACTGGCAACTGCAGTGGAGGGAGCAGTTAGGACTTTACACTAGGAATAGTTAGTGGTATGGGTTTTGGCAGGAAAACAGTGAAGTCCCAGTGTAGTAATATTACGAGTTCTAGGGGAACTAGTAATAAGCAGAACGAGGTAGATATTGAAAAGCCAGGGACTTTGGGTGATAAGGACAGTAATAGGTTTAGTAGAAAAACAGAAATGAGCAGGAAGGGTAAAGAGAAAGGAGAGTCTTTCAATGTTTATTATGCTAATTGCCGTAGTGCTAGGAATAAGATGGACGAGTTGAGATTAGTTGCTAGTGCAGGTAACATTGATGTATTTGCCTTAACTGAGATGTGGTTTAATTCAAAAAGTCGGGACATGCCTGCGGAATGTCATATTCAGGGTTTTAAATTGTTCCAAGTAGATAGAAGTATCGGGAAGGGGGGTGGGGTGGCATTGTATGTCCGAGATCGCTTGAACTGTTGCATAAAAACGGGTATTAAGTCTGAAGTAACACATACAGAGTATGTTTGGATAGAATTTTCAGAGGGGCATGAAAAACTGATTTTAGGAGTGATATACCGTCCCCCAAACTTAGATAGGGACCAAGGGAGACTACTATGGGAGGAAATTGTTAAGGCCACAAGACACGATAATGTAGTAATTTTAGGAGACTTTAACTTTAGTCATATTGATTGGAATTTCTTGACTGGGAATTTAGAATCATACGACTTCTTAGAAGTAGTTCAGGATTGTTTTTTGAAGCAGTTTGTGACAGAACCTACAAGGGGAAATAACCTGCTTGACTTAGTTATGGCAAGCAATGAATCCCTTGTTAATAATTTAGAAATTTCAGAGGAACTGGGTGCTAGCGACCACAAATCGATTACTTTTAGCATTGAATGGAAGTACGATAGTAGCGATAACTCAGTAACAGTCCCAGATTTTCGCTTAGCAGATTACGATGGGCTTAGAGAACACTTATCATCTGTTGACTGGGGTAACGAAGTGAGCTATAAATATGACAGTTTTCTGAACACTATACATGCTGCTCAAAGAACGTTTATCCCATATAAAGAAATTAGATCAATAGAAATGACCCAAAATGGATGAATAATAGGCTCAAATATCTACTAGGGCATAAGAAAGGAATTTATAGGCGTATCAAAAGAGGTGAGGGTCATCTTATGAATCAGTATATTGACATTAAGAGGGACATTAAAAAGGGGATAAGAAAAGCTAAAAGGGACTATGAAATTAAAGTTGCTAGGGATTCTAAAACTAACCCAAAAAGTTTTTTCCAGGTCTATAGAACAAAAGTTAGAGATAAGATAGGTCCCCTTAAAAATAACTATGGGCACCTTACTGACAAAGAGAATGAAATGTGCTCGATTTTTAATAATTATTTTCTCTCAGTTTTTACACAGGAAGACACTAACAATATTCCAGTAATTAATTTTTATAGTGGGCTAGAAGAAGATAAATTATGTAACATCACAGTCACTAGTGAAATGGTTGTGAAGCAGATAGACAGACTGAAGCAAAATAAGTCGCCGGGTCCTGATGAGGTTTTTTCAAGGGTTCTTAAGGAATGCAAAATGGAACTCTGTGAACCATTAACTAATATTTTTAATTTATCTCTTCAAACAGGTGTAGTGTCTGATATATGGAAGATGGCTAATGTAATTCCTATTTTTAAAACAGGGGACAAGTCGTTACCGTCAAATTACCGCCCAATAAGCCTGACCTCAATTGTAGGCAAATTACTAGAGTCAATTATAGCTGAGATTATAAGAAGCCATCTCGATAAGCATAGCTTGATTAATGATACTCAGCATGGATTCACAAGAGGCCGGTCTTGTCTAACTAATTTATTAACTTTCTTCAGTAAAGCTTTTGAGGCTGTTGACCACGATAAAGAATTTGATATTATTTACTTAGATTTTAGTAAGGCTTTTGATAGAGTTCCGCACCATAGACTGTTAAAGAAAGTGGCAGCTCATGGCATTAGGGGAAAAGTGCTCTCGTGGTTCGAGTCATGGCTCACTGACAGGAAGCAGAGAGTGTCCATAAATGGGGTTAAATCCGAGTGGGGATCTGTAACAAGTGGCGTTCCACAGGGATCAGTCTTGGGCCCGTTGTTGTTTATAATATATATCAATGATCTTGATGAGGGAATTACTAGTGATATGAGCAAATTCGCCGATGACACAAAGATAGGTAGGATAATTGATTCAAACATAGATGTTATGGAACTTCAGGAGGATTTAAACAAACTCTATTCTTGATCAGAAAAGTGGCAGATGCAGTTCAATGTAGATAAATGCAAGGTTCTGAAGCTTGGGAGTGCCCATAACCCTAGTACTTATAAGTTAAATGATGTAGAACTTAGCCATACAGATTGCGAAAAGGACTTGGGGGTTATGGTGAGCAGCAACCTTAAACCAAGACAGCAATGCCTAAGCGTACGTAATAAGGCAAATAGATTACTGGGATTTATATCAAGAAGTGTAAGCAACAGAAGTCCAGAGGTCATACTGCAGCTTTATACATCATTAGTAAGGCCTCACCTAGATTATGCAGCTCAGTTCTGGTCTCCATATTACAGAATGGACATAAATTCGTTAGAAAACATTCAGCGTAGGATGACTAAATTAATACATAGCATTAGAAATCTTCCTTATGAAGAAAGATTGAAGACTCTTAAGTTACATTCACTTGTTAGACGAAGAATGAGGGGAGACCTGATCGAAGTGTATAAGTGGAAGATAGGTATTAATAAAGGGGATATTAATAAGGTCTTGAGGATGTCTCTCCAAGAGAGAACCCGCAGTAATGGATTTAAATTAGGTAAGTTTAGATTTAGAAAGGACATAGGAAAGTATTGGTTTGGAAATAGGGTAGTTGATGAGTGGAACAGTCTACCTAGTTGGGTTATTGAGGCTAGGACTTTGGGTAGTTTCAAATTTAGGTTGGATAAGTACATGAGTGGGAGGGGTTGGATTTGAGTGGGACTTTCACATCAGAGCTTATTTCTTGGGTGGCATTGAAAATTGGGTTGGGCAAATGTTTTGTTAGTGGGATGAATTGTAAAGGACCTGCCTAGTATGGGACAACAGGCCTCCTGCAGTGTTCCTCCTATGTTCTTATGTTTAATTTAAATCCAAAGTCCTAAATACTTTTTTTTCATAAGCAAAATGCAGAGCTAAAAGCAAATCCAGGATCGTGCTTAAAGGAGATGGAACTTACACTTGTGCAACACAGGTATACAACACCGACAACATGAAAGTTGTAATAAAGTTGGTAGAATTACCGACAATATGTAAAGTAAAAGGACACAAGTGCAACTAATGTGACATTTATTGTAGCAACGTTTCGCTCTCCAGGAGCTTTATCAAGCCATTACAAACAATACATGGACACAGAGGGTATATAAAGGCTCAGAGTGAGGTGAATACTAGTGAGGTACCATTTCGATGTTCACTAGTGGTAGTAGTAGTAGTAGTAGTGGTAGTGACAAAAGCAATTAATTCGTACATGAGTAAAAGGATATAAAAGCTATTACTTGGGTAACATAAAAATAGGTTGGACAAATATAAACTGGAATGAGGCAGGTTGTTTCAGTGTTCACTCTCTGTGCTTTGTGTAGTATAACAGGAGAGACTATGTGATGGCAGGGTTTGCTGTTTTCAGGAGGATTCTTGCTAAGACTTCGGAGATGGTGAAGCTGCCGTTGTTTTGTTTAATTGTATTCGAAACAGCGATCAGTGCTGATTCAAGGCACTTGCGTGTGCGGAAATTAGTTTCTTTTATCACTAATTGGGCGTCTCTGAATTTCATAAGATGATTGGTGGAATTTCGGTGTTGTACACAGGCGTTGTTTAAGTTGTCGTTCCTACATGCGTATATGTGTTCATTGAGGCGGGTGTCGAGGTTTCTTGCTGTTTCACCTACGTAGATCTTGTCACAGCCTCCACAGGGTATAGTGTAAACTCCTGCATTGACTGGTTCGTGGTGCTTGGGTTTTGTCCTGGTTAGATCCTTTATTGAAGTGGTAGAAGCGATGGCGACTCTGGTGTTAGCTTGTGAAAGTACTTTTGAGACGTTTAGTGCAACCTGGCTGTTGGGAAGAATTATAACTTTGTTGGGAGCGGTGTTGATGCGTGGAGAATTGATGATCTGAAGAGCTCTTTTCTTGCAGTCTTTGATGAAAAAAGAAGGAAATTGTAACTCAGTGAATGTTTGGTGAATGTAAGTACATTCCTCGTCAAGAAACTCAGGACTACAAATTCGGTATGCTCTTAGGAAAAACCCGATGATGATGCCTCTTTTGGTCTTGGTATCTTGACTGGAATAGAAGTGTGTGAGATCATTTTTATTGGTGGGTTTCCGATAAACTTGAAATCTTAGGTTGTTGTCTACTTTGTGAATGAGGACGTCGAGGAAAGGTAGCTTGTCATTGGACTCTTCTTCTAGTGTAAACTGAATCGCTGGTTCAACTGCGTTGAGCCTTGCCTGAAGATCCCGTACATCAAAACGTTTTGGAGTTATTACGAGGACATCGTCCACGTAACGTAACCAAGTGACGCTTGAAGGGATGATGTTGGCGAAGTGTTCAGACTCTAGGTGTTCCATGTATAAGTTGGCTAGGACGGCACTTATTGGCACCCCTTCTCTCCAGCTACCCAAGCTTACTTAACTGAATGTGCCGAAGAACTTTCTAACATCGCTAAGGAAACCTTTGAAACGAAACTGCAAGGAATATGAGGGCCAATCTTCAGATTGACCAACACACTGCTGAGCATATTCTCAGCACAGTCACCACAGCTAACCTCCAACAGAAGATCAAACTCAATCGCAAACTTCAGTACCTCTGCACTAACAGTCGGTGGAAGGATATGGGACGCGAATCCCTGATAAACAACTTATCGTCACGCACCTTAACCGACTACGAGAAACAAGCACTGAGTCTGGGACTCAAATTTACCACCAACATATCAACTCAATCTTGTTACCAGGAACCATAGACACAGTGACAGCAACTTCCAGAAGGGTTATATACAGGGCCTTCTCACTGCAGCTTTATGTGAACCTTCTTCTTCTAATCTTCCTAGAAGATACATCACTGCCCTTAAGGACCTCGCCAACGACCCCAACATTATCGTCACCACCGCCGACAAAGGAGGTGGAGTCGTCATACTCAACACCAGTGACTACAACACTAAAATGATGGACCTTTTGAATGATCAATCTACATACGAACCTATCAGCACTCAACAGTGGGAGACGCTCACCAAAGACTTTCTATACAAAAGCAGACAAATACTCAAACGCACTAGAGAAGGGAAGAAACTTCTGTACTTGTTACCAAGCAACCCTAAACCAGCACACATGTATGGTTTACCCAAGACCCATAAACACAATATTCCTCTCAGACCAATCACGTCAGGAATAGGCAGTGCTCCACACAAACTAGCCGGAGTTCTTGCCAAACATCTTTCCTGCCTTCTGGGGACCATCAGCCCCGCTCATCTTAAACACTCAGGCGACCTTCTCAACCGCATCCGTAACCTCTCCATCCGTAACAAGAAACTAAGCAGTTTGGATGTGACTTCCCTCTTCACAAAAGTACCTACCAAAAAAGCCATCGAGGTTCTACGACGTAAAGTCAACCAGGACCTTAATCTTCCTTTACCTCCCGGAGATTTTGTTGACTTGATTGAACTCTGTGTTAACTTAAACTGTTTTTCCTTCAATAACAAGCTCTACAAACAAACCTACGGCATGGGAATGGGGTCCCCAATAAGTGCCGTCCTAGCCAACTTATACATGGAACACCTAGAGTCTGAACACTTCGCCAACATCATCCCTTCAAGCATCACTTGGTTACGTTACGTGGACGATGTCCTCGTAATAACTCCAAAACGTTTTGATGTACGGGATCTTCAGGCAAGGCTCAACGCAGTTGAACCAGCGATTCAGTTTACACTAGAAGAAGAGTCCAATGACAAGCTACCTTTCCTCGACGTCCTCATTCACAAAGTAGACAACAACCTAAGATTTCAAGTTTATCGGAAACCCACCAATAAAAATGATCTCACACACTTCTATTCCAGTCAAGATACCAAGACCAAAAGAGGCATCATCATCGGGTTTTTCCTAAGAGCATACCGAATTTGTAGTCCTGAGTTTCTTGACGAGGAATGTACTTACATTCACCAAACATTCACTGAGTTACAATTTCCTTCTTTTTTCATCAAAGACTGCAAGAAAAGAGCTCTTCAGATCATCAATTCTCCACGCATCAACACCGCTCCCAACAAAGTTATAATTCTTCCCAACAGCCAGGTTGCACTAAACGTCTCAAAAGTACTTTCACAAGCTAACACCAGAGTCGCCATCGCTTCTACCACTTCAATAAAGGATCTAACCAGGACAAAACCCAAGCACCACGAACCAGTCAATGCAGGAGTTTGGAGGCTGTGACAAGATCTACGTAGGTGAAACAGCAAGAAACCTCGACACCCGCCTCAATGAACACATATACGCATGTAGGAACGACAACTTAAACAACGCCTGTGTACAACACCGAAATTCCACCAATCATCTTATGAAATTCAGAGACGCCCAATTAGTGATAAAAGAAACTAATTTCCGCACACGCAAGTGCCTTGAATCAGCACTGATCGCTGTTTCGAATACAATTAAACAAAACAACGGCAGCTTCACCATCTCCGAAGTCTTAGCAAGAATCCTCCTGAAAACAGCAAACCCTGCCATCACATAGTCTCTCCTGTTATACTACACAAAGCACAGAGAGTGAACACTGAAACAACCTGCCTCATTCCAGTTTATATTTGTCCAACCTATTTTTATGTTACCCAAGTAATAGCTTTTATATCCTTTTACTCATGTACGAATTAATTGCTTTTGTCACTACCACTACTACTACTACTACTACCACTAGTGAACATCGAAATGGTACCTCACTAGTATTCACCTCACTCTGAGCCTTTATATACCCTCTGTGTCCATGTATTGTTTGTAATGGCTTGATAAAGCTCCTGGAGAGCGAAACGTTGCTACAATAAATGTCACATTAGTTGCACTTGTGTCCTTTTACTTTACAACATGAAAGTTAAGACACTTGTGCAACATCTGGTTATCTTTATTGTAGACGTTTCGCCATCCAGTGACTATCAATACAGATTCTTGGACACCTATATAAGAGCCAGTCTCCTTGCCTGTGCTTCAGAATCTCTACAACTATGGTGCTGTAAACACCACCTTCAAGGCTGAGGGACTGATTACCTCATCTTTTGAATATAGTTTTTCTGTTTTTCTTATTATGTCCAAGAATCTGTATTGATAAAGCCACTGGAGGGCGAAACGTCTACAACAAAGATAACCAGATGTTGCACAAGCGTCTTAACTTTCAACTTACACTTATAACGATATGTTACAATATGACTGTGTTCAGTGAGCTATAAATTAGTCCAGAGACAATCTAAATGAACTTTTCACGAGACTCACAACCCTGCCAACACTACCTGGAGTATACCTGGCGAGAGTTTCGGGGGTCAACGACCCCGGACCCGATCTGAGACCAGGCCTCGTGGCAGATCCAAGTCTGATCAACCAGGCTGTTACAGTTGGCAGCATGTAAGCCGATGTAAGAACCACAGCCCAGTTGATCAGGTACTGATTTTAGGTCACTGTTCAGCGCCTTCTTGAAGACAGCCAAGGGTCTATTGGTAATCCCCCTTATGTATGCTGGGAGGCAGTTGAACAGTCTCGGGCCCTTGACACTTATTGTGTTGTCTCTCAGTGTACTAGTGGCGCCCCTGCTTTTCATTGGGGAATGATGCATCTCCTGCTGAGTCTTTTGTTTTCATGAGTGATTTTCGTGTGCAGGTTTGATACTAATCCTTCTAGGATTGTCCAAGTGTATACCATCATGTATCTTTCTTGCCTGCATTCCTGGGGATACAAATCGAGGGACTTCAACCATTCCCAATAATTTAGGTGCTTAATCGTGCTTGTGTGTGCTGTGAAAGTTCTTTGTACACTCTCCAGGTCAGCAATTTCGCCTGCCCTGAAGAGTACAGTTAGTGTACAGCAATATTCCAATTTAGAGAGAACAAGCAATTTGAAAAGTATCATGGGCTTGGCGTCCCTAGTTTTGAAGGTTCTCATTATCCATCCTGTCATTTTTCTAGCAGATGAGGTAGATACACTGTTGTGGTCTTTGAAGGCAAGATCCTCTGACATTATCACTCCCAGGTCCTTCACATTAGTTTTTCGCTCTACTGTATGGTTAGAATTTGTTGTATACCCTGATACAGTTTTAATTCCTCAAGTTTTCCATGTCTGAGTAGTTGAAATTTCCATTCATTAAACTTCATGTTTTCTGCGGTCCATTTAAAGATTTGGTTGACGTCCGTTTAGTGTCTTGCAGTGTCTTCGATGGAGGACACTGTCATGGCAATTTGGGTGTCATTTGCAAAAGACGACATGGAACAATGGATTACATCTATGTCAGATGTGAGGATGAGGAACAGGATGGGAGCGAGTACTTTGCCTTGCCGAACGGAATTTTTCATTGTAGTCGCCTCTGTGTTCTGTTTGTTAGGAAGTTATAGGTCCATCTACCAACTTTTCTTATTTCTTTATCACGCATTTTGTGCGCCATTACACGGGGGTAGCACTTGTCGAAGGCTTTCACAAAGTCTTTGTATGCATCTGTATTTTGTTTATGCCCTAAAGCATCCAGGACCTTGTCATAGTGGTCCAGTATCTGCGACAGGCAGGAGTGACCTACTCTAAATCCGTATTGCCCTGGGTTGTGTAACTGTTGGGTATCTAGGTGGTTAGTGATCTTGCTTCTTAGAATCCTTTCAAAGATTTTAATATGGATGAGAGCGCTACCAGTCTGTAGTTCTTCGCAACTGCTTTACTGCCACTTTTGTGGAGTGGAGCTATGTCTGTTTTAGTGACTGGGATGACCCCTGTGTCCATGCTCCCTCTCCACAGAATGCTGAAGGCACGTGATGGGGGCTTTATTGCAGTTCTTAATGAACACTGCATTCCATGAGTCCGGGTCTGGGGCAGAGTGCATGGGCACGTCATTGCCTCTTCGAAGTCTTGTGGTGTTAGGATAATATCAGAAATTTTTGAAATGACCATAAAAAAAATCATAAAAATTGTAGACCCTTAATTTAGTTAACAGGTCGCTTAACACCGAGTCGTACTGGGACTTTAGTATCTCACTCATTTCTTTGTGTCATCTGTGTAAGTCCCACCTCGTCTAAGCAGGAGCCCAATAATGGATGTTTTTCCCCTTAGATTTGGCATAAGAGAAGTACTTTGGGTTTCTTTCAATTTCATTTATGGTTTTAAGTTCTTCCTGAGACTTTTGTCTCCTGTAAGATTCTTTAATTAAGCTTAAATTCGATATTTGCTATTTCTCTGACCAGTGCCTCCCTTCTTATTTTAGATATACCAGCCCTCTTAGCAGCTCTGTGATTCTTTACCTTCACCTGTATAGGGAGCGTCTCTCTTTAGTTTACATCTTCTCTTTCTTAATGGAATGCACCTTGAGCAGACCTCAAGTGCCACAGAGTTAATTTTGTCTAGGTAAAGGTTCGGATCCATGTTGTTTAGGATATCTTCTCAGCTCGTTTCATTTGGGACATGGTTGACTTGTTCCCATGGTGTGCCTTTGTTACTGAATTTTATGAAGGCACCCTCATAACTGATCACATTTTACTGGTCAGGAGCCCTGCCCATACATGTCTGTACCTTTATTATGCTGTGATCTGAGTGTATTATCTTTGAGACGGTTATATTATGTATCGGATTGTCGTTGTTAGTGAAGATAAGGTCCAGAATATTTTCCAGTCCTGGAGGCTCTATTTGCTAGTTTAAGGTGAATTTAGTGCAGAGATTTAATGGCTCATTTGTGTGTGAATTTTCATCTGAGCTGCCTCCTGGGATGATCTCTGCTCAAACATTATCTGCTACACTCCTCCATTTTAGGTATTCCAAGTTGAAATCCCCCAGGAGCAAGATGTTTGGGGCAGGAGTTGGGAGGTTTTCCCAGACAGTAGTCAATTTTCAAAAGCTGATCCTGGAATTGCTGGGAAGTTGCTATAATTTCTGACATAACTCTAACCCCTCTTAAATACATAAAAAAAATGGATTGCATGCCCCTGCACTCTGACCCGAGCCCTGACTCGTGGAACTCCATATTCATCAAGAATTGCAAGAAACCACTATTTCATGCCCTGAATATTTTATGGAAGAAGAGTCTGTACACAGCAATCATCCCAGTCTTTAAAAGACACCGAGACAACCCCACTCCACAAAGGTGACAGTAAAGCACACACAAACTATCAAGAGTGCTGACCTTCCACATTATCAAAATGTTTTAGTCTTAAAAGCAAGACTGGTAATCATAGGGCATTTCAAGAACTGCACAAGCCAGGGCTGCATGCTTATACAACAAGTCGTTCCTGTCTCTCGCAACTGCCTGTCTATTATGACAGTCTTGGATATATTGGCAGATAAAATGAGGACGTATTATGCATAGACTTTGCACAAGACTATGACAAGTGTGACCATTGGGTAACAGCCCACAAAAATGCGTGCAAATGGAATGAGTGGAAAAGTGAGATGAATATATTTCTTAACGAAGAGAACCCAAACTGAAATAGGAAATTGAGTGAAATCAAAGGTTGCCGTAGTGAAAGTTCGTTCCGTAACTACAGTGCTGGTCCATGTTCTCTCTCATATCCGACATACACAAAGGCATATATCAGAGAAATGTATTATCCTTTGGTGACGATACTATAACCTGTATTAGAGTGGCATCAACTGAGGACACAGCAAACTTGCACGTTGATATAAAGCGAGTCTTCCGGTAGGCTACTTACAATACGATATTCAGTCAACAAGAACAAGTTTCAGTTACTCGTTTATGGAAAGAATGAGTAAATAAACACTGGAATGGAGTATACACCAAACTCTAATTACTCAACAGAGTGGAAGCCTAATGTGATTGACTTATTAGTGATTATGTTGGAAAATTCACCTTAAAAGATCAAAACAGTGTTACAATCTTAACCGCAAGGAAGATGATAGGCTGGATAACTAGAACCTTCAAAACAAGTGATGCTAAGCCAATGATGATACTCTTCAAGGCACCTGTGCATGCTGAAGAATTCCTGGGCTCAATGCCCCAACGGCTGCTCCCACGCGAGGCTGCACTCTAATACCTATTTCAAAGCAGACAAAACGCAGACCTCAAGAATATGCAGAGAACTTTCATTACTCTTAAATTTAGTTAATGAACTAAGTTACTGAGGATTTAAAGTCCCTCGTTCTGTACTCCTTGAAAGGTGGACAACGTACATTATAATTTACAGCTAAAAAAGCATTCTAAGATGATCCCAGATCTATATATATATATATATATATATATCTATATATATATATATATATATATATATATATATATATGTATGTGTGTGTGCAATAAGATCACAGTAAACAGGTGATTTCAGAATATGCAAAACAACCACTCTGAAAGAATAGAGAAATTCCAAGCGCTTTCGTGACTACTCACATTATCAAGGAACTATCTTATTGCATACTTTCATAGTTCCTTGGATGCTTTACTTTCATAGTTCCTTGATAATGTGAGTAGTCACGAAAGCGCTTGGAATTTCTCTATTCTTTCAGAGTGGTTGTTTTGCATATATATATATATATATATATATATATATATATATATATATATATATATATATATATATATATATATAGACACACACACACACACACACACACACACACACACACACACACACACACACACACATACATGGTAGATAGCGCCAAGCCTCTTACTTTTAATAAATAACATAGAGTGAGTAGCTAAAAGAAAACAAGAGGTCTTCAACAGCTTCCCTTCCTACGTAAGGTGGATCACCAACATAACCTGGCTGCCTGCACGACACAACTGCTGACATAACCTGGCTGCCTGCACGACACAACTGCTGACATAACCTGGCTGCCTGCACGACACAACTGCTGACATAACCTGGCTGCCTGCACGACACAACTGCTGACATAACCTGGCTGCCTGCACGACACAACTGCTGACATAACCTGGCTGCCTGCACGACACAACTGCTGACATAACCTGGCTGCCTGCACGACACAACTGCTGACATAACCTGGCTGCCTGCACGACACAACTGCTGACATAACCTGGCTGCCTGCACGACACAACTGCTGACATAACCTGGCTGCCTGCACGACACAACTGCTGACATAACCTGGCTGCCTGCACGACACAACTGCTGACATAACCTGGCTGCCTGCACGACACAACTGCTGACATAACCTGGCTGCCTGCACGACACAACTGCTGAAGTTAGAGTATAAAAGAAAATGTACAGGTGTAAACACGTGATGCCTGGAGACTCCACTCTTTATCCATGATCCTTCCTATATACCACTCTTTATCCATGATCCTTCCTATACACCACTCTTTATCCATGATCCTTCCTATATACCACTCTTTATCCATGATCCTTCCTATACACCACTCTTTATCCATGATCCTTCCTATATACCACTCTTTATCCATGATCCTTCCTATATACCACTCTTTATCCATGATCCTTCCTATACACCACTCTTTATCCATGATCCTTCCTATACACCATGTATCCAACAAGTGTTCTTGTATACACTTGAGTACAGGTAGACAGCATCGTGTCTTCTAGCGTGTACAGTAGTCACTTGTGTGGTACACGGTGGTCACACACTTTCTTACAGTGGACCAACATAGTCTACCTAATATTTTCACACGTGTTTTATGTTAGCGCTGTCATAAAACTCAAGAAAATTTGCAAGGCAAAATTTTAACATCTCTAAAACCACGCTACATTTGTCACGCTAACTTTTTTCAAGCTAGTCAACTAGTCTTTCTTACTATCTTTTCTGTTGCACTAACTAGGACGTTAGTGGCTAATCCACTTCTGCTTTATGTTGGAGTTTCTTGAGGGTAAAGCTGAAGTGTTCTAGCAAGCCGGGGGACACATATACTGCTAACACTTCATGTCACGGTTACAAATGTTTTTTGACTCGCGAAATCGTAATGACACGATTGCAAACAAACCATGCCAGGGGTGGGTTAGAACTCGCGGCCAGAGAGTCATAAAACTCCAGACCGTCGCGTTAGCCACTAGCCCAGCTAGTCACAATAAGATTCATCGAACTAGGTATATTTCTACACCATAGGAAGGTTAGCATAGGCACCACTGTGACCACAAATGCAAGTTTTTATAGACGAATCTCCAGCTACCGTGGCCGTGACGAACTCTAGCTCAAGTCCCCTCAAAGCCGTCAACATGACTGTGGCTAGCTGGTCCAGTGGCTAACGCGACGGTCTGGAGTTCTGAGACTCTCTGATCGCGGGTTCTAACCCCGCACGTGGTATGGTTTAGAATGCTGTTGTTGGTTATAGATGAGTAAGTACAGTCATGACCATGCTTGATGATTCACACATGAACACACAATCGTAGTGCAGCGAGCTAAATACCTTCTTACTCTCACATCTGACTTTTAACAAAATTTTCATTTTAAATTACCTGAACAATGAGACAAAATTATGTTTGTTATACAAGTACCAAACGAAATATATTGATGAAAATTGACCATACTTAAAGCACATTCCTTCCACTGACTGCACCTGCTGCTGAACTTGAGTATTTAAGGCATGAACATTTTACAGAACACTAGTACATTGTTATTATTCAGTGCGTTCAACATATGAGGTTGCTAACATTAATTATTCACTGCCATTACTACCAATGTTCAGTGAAATTAACACTATGCTATCAACTGAAAAAAATACACTTATAATACGTCTTAAGTCACAGGTGATAACCCACAGTAATTTTTAAAAAAAGGGGAAATCTCCCCACTATTTAGGATAAAAACAGGATGATGGATGCTTAGTCATTCACCAGGCAACTGTAATCCCAACGCCAGGATAAAGTGACCCAGCACTTTGGGCAGTGAAGTTTAAAGTGATTTGTATACTTAGAAGGAATATAACAAGTAGTCAAGACTCTTTTCTTACCTGTCCATTTCTTGCAGACGGTTCACGGGCTTCTTGTTTACACAATATATAAATATTAGCATGAGTTGGGCCACACTCACCTGACTATAGTTGTACCCGTACGCCATCTTGGGGTAAAGTAGCCAAGACTGGAGAAGTTATTTGTACTAAAACAGTAGGTAGCTGGCTGCAGACGTGGTGGTGGTGGTAGAAATGTTGTCAATGGTGGGGTGTGGTAGTGCTAGAAAGGTGCGTCTCGACTCACCATGGTGACGCAACATCACACTGCAGTGTGAGCCTCAGCTCCGCACACCTGCTACTAGAGAGAAGCCCACCCATCAGTCTCTTCCAAAGCAACACTGCTGCCTGACAATACAATACAAAAGACTAAAACACAAAACAAACATCAAAACACAAAACACACAACACAAAATACACAACACAAAACACACAACGCAAAACACACCGCAACACAAAACACCCCCCACACCAAATACAAAACACAGCACACCACAAAACACACCGCAACACAAAACACACAACTAAAAATACACCACAACACATAACACCCCACACACCACAACACAAAACACACAATTAAAAACACACCACAACACACAACACCCCACACACAACAACACAAAACAATGCACCAACCCCCCCTTCCCCCCTTCACACATATGAAGGAAAGTCAGTGGATAAGATGTGAGATTTCCCTGACAAAGTGCCGAGACAGAAGTATTTCATACCCAGAAGAGGCAGCAATAAGAAAGAGAGCCTTAGTTCAACCAGAAATATCTAAAGGAAAATAAACGAAAAGTATAAGAGCATTCAGAAACAGAAGTAATGGAGAGAAGAATGAAAACAACAGATTAGTCATAAACGAGTAGGCAAGAGTGGAAAGAGAGGCTGAGCGACAACTTGAGAATGACACAGCAGTAAAGGCCAAGTCTCAACCAAAACTGCTTCACAACCAAGTTCCAACTAAGTAAGGTAACAGTAAACACCAGATCATTCCACTGAAGGAGAAAGGACAGCTCACGAGAACTAACAATCTGTGAAGTGTTGATCAAACAACTTGAGATTACTTCTCAGTGGAAACAGGAGCAATACTAGAAAGCCTATAAACAACCTTACCTATCTTACCTTACCTTACCTTACCTTACAGGTACAAGACACCATACAACAGGGGGAGATGTACAGAAACTTTTGATGACACTGGATACATCAAAGGCAATGGGACCCGACAAGATGTCACCATGGAATCTGCGAGAGGGTACAGAAGCACTCTCAAAGCCACTAGCTGAGACTTGCAACAACAAGTCAGTGGATGGAGACAGGACCGCCAAGGTAGCCCCTAGATTTAAGGAGACAAATAGGAAGCACTGGACTACAGATCAAGTTCACTGACAATATACATTACAAGGAACTGGAGATTATCAGGAGAGTGGTGGAACACTTGCAGAGATATGGTTTCGTAAACAATAACCAGAATAGGTTAAGAAATTGCAAAATATGCCTTGACAACCTATTGGAGTTCTATAACAAACAGATCTGAAACAGGAAAGAAAAGAACGAGTGGACTGTATTATTTTTAGATTGCAAAAAGGCATTTGACGCTGTACCCGACAAGAGGTTGTGTTAAAAGCTTGATGTGAGGAATAACAGTGAATGTACTCTGGTAGATCAAAGAGTACCATAGGGAAAGAAAGGAAAAAGAAAATAGACCTCATAATGGGATAGAGCAACAAGTGAAGTTCTGCAAGGATCTGTATTAGGATAGTACCGTTTCTGGTCTGTGTGAATGATATGCCAGATAGGATTAGATCAGATTTATCTATGTCTGTTGATGAAACAACAGTGAGGATAACAAAAGGATACGAGTAGATATGGACAAAAAACA